>NW_028146740.1:4677380-4712380 GCF_055883805.1 Amblyomma maculatum | reverse complement strand
ACAGATGTGGTCCAAAATTGAACACCTTCCAAGACAAGTTAGAGAACAAGCATGCATGGCCTAGGAGGTGATCCTAAGGATACCACTTAAAGGGCTGTTAGTATTGACCAATGTTACCTAGTTAGTGCTTTTCCCACTAACTTTAATTTGTTTCAATCCTGTTTATCAGGCAAAAATGTTCCATTGCAGGAGGTGGGGTTTTAGTGATTTATAAGTCCTGTTGGCTTCTTTATGGGTGGTGTTTGGTGGTCCTACAATTAATGCTTAGAACAGTCGCTGTTTCTTAAAATGATATTCATTTCTGGAGGAAAAGTTCGCTGCAAGAGCGTGGTCACTGCGATGTCAGGGTGGCGAATATTAGTTGTCCATTACGCCTTGAATTGGCTTTGCGGCATTTCTAATGCAATAGTCTAATCTGCTTTCAAGCTTTTTGTCTGACATTACTAGAACCTGTGAAGTTTGTGCAGAAGTTTAGGAAAGGATAGCTGAAGGACGATCAAGTCTAGGTACTGGAAGTTTCAAATTCAAATTTGTGTAGTTACAGAGTCGCCAGTGCCCGTAATGGAAATAGGTACATGTGAAAAAATTGCTGCCTGTCCAACTGCAATAGATACTTTCATCAGCTGGAACAGCCATGGAAGCTGAGCTTTATTATTGCTTTAGCAATACTGTGCCAGGTTTCAGCCCATCACGTCGTCACGGGAAGGGCCACATTTGACCTTGAGAGACCCAAGTTGGCAGCTCCTGCCAGCCCCCATATAAAGCCCCGCTTTAACCAAGCCGTATGAATGTGCCTTAGTGGCCTATAGGGGTAATGTGAATGCCAGGATCCTAGCAGACTGATTCTGACATAACCGTCCCATGTGAAATGAGACACCCAAGTTGGCAGCTCTTGCCAGGACCACGGACACGGACTAAAAAAAAAAGACTAGAGAAGGAGGTACACTACATGATGAACCATAAGCGCAGCCATGAAGGTATTGCTAACACAATTCAACCCTGTTTAACTAGAGCTAAACCACAGCCATTTTTGCTTCCAACCAAAATCCCTTCTTCGAGCAGGCCGAATTTGCTTTCTCGATGCTGATGCTGCTCTGGTCATATGTGGTCATGACATATGTTCAGTACCTAAAGATTATGAAATGTAAACAGGGTGAAATAGAGACGATGATTCTCATCTTAATTATTCCAGCCGGACTCTGAAGGCGAAGTGTAAACGCTGCTTAAACTGCCAACTGCTCGCAAATCTGCAAAAAATTGCAGAACACCTTATAAAACTACTGAATCAATCGACCACCTTAGAAAGCAAGCTTTTCATTACTAAAAAAATTGGGCACTTAAAGTTCAGTATTTGATCTCTTTAAGACGTGTGGTGCTAGTTAATGATCAGTGTTGCCCTGCTTTCATGACAGGCCTAACTGCCTTAAATGAATAAATTGCATGCTTCCTGAGCAGAATAGTGAGATATCCTAATTGCTACCTAGTCTTTGCTAGTGCATATAGCTACACGAAATGCCGACTTATGTCTTGGAGCCGTGTGACGAATGTAGGCTAGAGATTCAGTCCCGCAAAGTCATACCAACTGCTTGAAAGAGTTTATTGGTCCTATGCGTGGATTGTAGTCTCACTTTTCAAGGTCATATTGATTCAATAAATAAGTGTATCACATCAAAATGGGCATCACCTAAAATTTTTGTTGCGACTTCATGTGCAAGCCAGGCTGAATACTCGTTTTCTGATGCACATTCACAGGGTTCCTGCATTACTTTGCCGAAACATATTCTTGACTAGAAGATAACCATTCTACTGGATCTCCTGTGTAGACAAATACTGAATGTGCAGAAATTACATTTAAGAAAAAGCTTCTTAATTGCAAAGACTATTCATTGGTCAGGTTGTTTCATGAAACTACAGATATCCTAGCCACAAAAAGAACTATCGATGGCAAACTATGAAAACTGTAAATGCCTAGAAGGACGATGCTTCAAAGGGCAGTGCATTACCGTGGTCATTTAATTTATCGAGGGAAATAAAAAGGAAGTTTGTGAGAAATAATTACTGGAATAAAAATGCAGCTGCTTTGTTTTTTTGTGCTCGTTGCCCAGTCCATTACTTGAAATGGCTTCTACTTTGCTGCATTCAGCTTTCGCACAGCAGGTTATGACAAGTAATTTTTCCGTTATGTGCTGTATCCTGTATTTTGTTTCTTTTGAATTCAGTGTCATGTGAAAAGACCTAATGAAGCACTCAACATTTACACTGTTCCAGTATTAATGTTTTGATTGTGTGGCTTCATGCTGGTTTCTTTTTTTTTTATCTTCCTGCAGGTCATTCCCTCAGACATGTGTCAGCAGATGGTCATCTTGGTTTCCCGTGCCTGTTTGAGAGTACCGGTTGGGTTCGGTGACTGTGGAGTCTTTCCACGGGTAACTGTAGCGAGCACAAGTGCAGTAAATAACATATCTTAATGCAGTAGCATCAAAGGCCCTGTTATACAGGAAATCTGGTATTGGCATTGTTAGTTAAAAATCACAGGCATGGCTCTGGCTGGTAGTAGTTGGCCGGTGACATGGTCGTGCACTGATTAGTTGTTGGGTTGTGTGACGTTATGAGGCGACATGACGCGGCTGAATTGGCAGGTGCTGCCAACTCTCGCTTTTGCCTTTGAGGTCGGAGGAACTAGCTTTCCAAGTTCCTTTGATCCCAAGTTAGGCACGCACACCCCTTGGACCACACCGGCATGCTCGTATGGCCTATTTAAAATGGGGACTTATGTCTACTTCGGGTGATCTGTCAAATGATGGCATACCTTCCAACCCTTCCGGTTTGCACAGTAGACTTTCGATGACACGATCATTGCTTTAAATCTTCCGACAAGTGGTTTCTGCCTGCTTAAGAAGGCTGTGTCGGTTTGGACTCGTGGCGACGTCCTTGTAGGCAGCAGTTTAGGCGGCAGGTAGCAGCGGTGCGCAGCTAAAGGGCGGCCTCTTAGCGCACTTGGCGGGGAAGGGTTATTTCTGCAGCTTTGGCCAAACATGATGCCATCTGATTTTCCTATATTGCGCTCGGCCGCGTGTCTCATGTTACTGAGCTGCGCTATGCTCGTCGATGGCATGATAGCTCTTCGTTTGGAACCATCACGACCAACAACAGTTGCGGGCAGAATCGCGTATGAAGGGGCTAATAATGGTTTCACATTAAACTAAAACGGTGCGCCGATGACACCGAAAGAAAACGGCAATGGTGCCTCGCTGATCAGTTTGCGTTGACCAGCTGCGGAGGTGTAGCGAGATCACTCGGTGATGGCGTGCAGAGGTCTCTAGGACTCACCTTTCATGCATGCTGTTGCTGCTTGTGTTTTGATTAGCACTCATTGGACACTTCGTCCTAAACGTGTCGCCTCCCACCCCATCTTAGCGCAAATAAGAAATCTTCCTATTTTTGATCTCGCCAAGTTGGCAGATATGCATGGGATATTTTGCGACTCTGTGCTAATGAGTGTGCATGGGACAATAGGTGCACAAATAAGACTACTGATTAGGCAAGTAGCAGATTGAATGGACTCGAACAAATAAGAGGAGCTGGCAAATGGGAGCCATTAATCATTAATGCTGTCGCATCATACCTTCAAAGGCCAAGCTGGAGCCCCCCGCCCCCCCCCCCCCCCGCCTATTTCTTTTGTCAGACGAGAGTTGAGATTTGGGGTCACATGAGGCATACATAAGCAGTTATGTAATAGCTGCGTGTTCATTTGCATGATAGCCACCGATCGACTGCTGAAACTGGTGGCTTGCTAGTAGAAATTGAATTATGTGTTATTTGGCAGAAAGTTCTCAATTCCATGCTTATTTTGTAGTGTCATGAATCATTGAAACAAGAAAGAATGATAGCTCGAAGTTTGGTGTCAACACTTGCTTAAATTAAAATTAATAACATGAACGCCTATGCAATAAAACAACCTGTATAATTAAGGCTTTCTAATGTCCCAGCTGAACCTCTTTCATATCTATGGCGCTACAAAATGAAGGAATGTCGGCAGCTGTTACTGCTTTACAATGAACTCACATAATGTGGCTGTGATTGCCGCCCACTGAGCTGTGCTGCATATAGGAGCTTGGTTTGGGAATTCAATTTTAAATTTAAGGTAAAGGTCAATGGCTCCAACCAAGTTTTTGGTTCGTTGGTTGGTTGGAGTCATTGACCTTTGCCTTAAAACTAAAATCTTGACGAGTGACACTAGCACTACCTGAAGCCAGAAAAAGTAAAACTAGGCAAAGCAATCTTCATGCTCACTGTGAACAGCAAGTGCGAACATGCCGATGGAGCCGGTGGATTTAACCGGCCATTTTGCATCGATCCAGTCCGAAGGTGACAAAACGACACTTTAATGAGCACTTGCCGGCATTTCCCTTCCCTCTGCTTTTTTTTTTGCTCTACTTTTGTGTTGCTCTTGGATTTCATCATGGAGCATGCCATGAACCTGGATATGATAAGGATCACCTACAGATGCACATTCTGTTGGAAGAAGTGCCCAGCTAGAAGAAAATTAACAAATTGTTTCATAAAATAGTTCTTCAGTTGATAGTAAATAAAGGTTTTCTTTGTAAGACATGCTTATAGTGCTCTATTTCATGTGATACAGTGTTCTGTGCATGACTTTTACAATGAAGTGACCTGTATTATGAATGATTTTCGAGGTCGAAACCACTTCATTACAAAGGCACTTGATTGCATTAGCATTGCATTTACCCGAATGCATGACTACAGACATTTTCAGTTCTCGCTGCTTTTAGTAACATCACATATAAATAAGTTTATCTCTGCACTTTCATAAAGTTTTCAGCAAGATTTCAATAAAGTGACATCCTGGCGCGGTTGCTCCGTGGTTAAAACACTTGACTGCTGAATCAGAGGACCCAAAATTGGATCCTGGCCGCTGAAGCCGCTTTTCGGTGGTGGCAATAAGCAAGGCACCCGTGTGCTGTGCGATTTCAGTGTACGGAAAAGAACCCTAGGTGGCTGAAATTCCCAGACCCCTCAACTGTGGCGTCTCTCACAGCCAGAGTCGACATTAAACCCCATAATTGAGACTAACCAATAAAGTGATACTCATCCTGCTTGTGAATCTTACTATGAATGCTATGCATCTTTAAAAACGGTGGAACCATTCAGTCCAGACTTGAGCAGCTACTTGCAGTGTTTGTCGATCTAAAACTGCCCTTTCAATCTGCGTAGCTGGGACATGCTATTTGAAAGGGTGATTGTAGTGAGCCTTCACTTGGCACTCTCTCATGCCTGTATACTTTGTAACTGCGTATGCAGATTAGAGCGTACCATAGTAGGATGCAACTTAACAGCAGTTGCTAACTATGCTGCGACTGCTGGCGCATGTGTGAGCCATGATGATGGTGTTTTGTACAGTAGCGTATATCATGCAACACATGGCACCCAAGGTGTTTTTTTTTCTTTTTAAGAAAATTTTGGTGCCAGCTTGGCCCAAATTGCTCAAATTTCATAATGTGGCAGCATGGGGCAAGGCAAGCTTTGTGACTCAGTTTAGCATAGCACTCGCATCACTGCAGTCGACTTTCTAACATGTTGTGCAGGGCATTCATGATTCTTAGAAAAAGTGGCTTCAGTCCAGCTGGCATCTCCATTTATGGGAGCCTGTACGGAGTCTGCACCTTTCTACCATTTGTTGAGAATTCAGATTTACGCATTACTGGTCTTGGTACATCTGCCAGTCTCATGTTCACTAATTTCGAATGGCATGGAACAATATGAATTGCATTTCTTTTTTTACTGTAGTGCAGACCCCTTTTTGTTATGTTGTGCACTTGATGCATATCATTCCTTAACGACTTGGGCCATTTCCTTGAATAAATTCATGCCAATCCGTGCATTTGCTATTTTTAGTAATTACTATACTTGTGCACGGCTGGTCTCGAGGGAGAGCGGACACTCTTTCCTGTGGTCTTAATCGCCGCAAAAGCAATGGGAGCGGTTCTCTTTTAATTACACTCTCCGCCGCTGTAAGTTGTGCCACCAGCTCACCGTTCGCTTTGCACCTGTTGCAGCAGCAGCGGGCGGTTTTTCCCTGGTTTCACGCTGTCATCCACTGGTTTCGTAGAATGCGCAACACTGTAGTTGCTTTAGCTGCACGTCTCCAGTGTATTCCACATGTGAATGAAGTCCTTATAACAAAATCTGCCAGTTAGCATCATCAAAAAGACGAATCATTGTTTTTCAAAAATATGATGTGCATATATGATGGATACTGCTCTC
Source organism: Amblyomma maculatum (assembly GCF_055883805.1). Classification (NCBI taxonomy): domain Eukaryota; kingdom Metazoa; phylum Arthropoda; class Arachnida; order Ixodida; family Ixodidae; genus Amblyomma; species Amblyomma maculatum. Next base: position 4,706,095 of record NW_028146740.1, on the reverse strand, counting down.
TTAAATGCAGAAGATGGTGTATTGATCCATTCTTTTCAAATATTCATTCTGGGCTGACAAGTACTATAAGTAAGCTTGTTAATGCAAGGTTAGCTTGGTGGCATGTCTATGTGGTTTAGCGCTGCAAAAAAACTCTGGCTATGAGAGGCGCCGCAGTGGAGGTCCTGGAAATTTCAATCACTTGGTGTTCTTTAATTTGCACTGTGTTGTGTAGAAGATGGATGCCTTGACGATATTGCTTCCATTGAGATGTGGCCACCGCTGCTGGGATCGAACCCGAGAGAAATTAAAACCGAAGCTTTTCAAGCTCGCACTCCTAGATATCGCCCTGTAAAAGCATCTAGGACTACGGCCACGAAATTTCAGTTTTATTGACACAGTCGTAACTTTATATTCTCTAATATGCATGCTGGCAATTGCTGTCAAAATTGACCTAATTTTCGTGGACACCACATTTTTTGCGAGTTGCGCATAGCTCATTCAAAAATAGCTCTTTCGAATAACCTGCAGAAACAGCAAATAATAATTTAGAAAATAAAGTGCCTCTGAGATGCGTCTTCTGTTTAGAACTTGAAATGCGGTTTCTCCCGTGGCGGGTGTGTTTATTTAGATATTTTATGTTCAATAAATCACTTATGCCCATATGGAAACGCTATTGGCGCATTAAAAGCTCTCCAGGGCAGTCAGGTGCTCAGTGAGGAGACTCGCCCCGCAGGCGAGCTGCTTTCGAAGCACTGTGCACGGCCGGTCTCGAGGGAGAGAGCGCTTCTCTTCTCTTACGGCCTCTCCAATGGGGTCTGTTTCCACCGCCCGCCGCGCCTCGGTGGGGTCGCCACTGCCCCACTGCTGCTCCACCACTACAGCCGTTTACGCGCAAGGGAAACGCGCGCTCGCTTTTAGCTCCGCCCGCGTCAGTTGCAACCGGCAGGTCCTGCCATTACGCCCCTTATGGTTTATACAAAGTCCGTAATCAGCATCGAACATTTATCGTGTAAGAGGAATAAAATACAGTCAACAATCCGCTCACGCGCGCGCTCCTTCGTCAGTGCGGCCGTGCACGGTCGAATGAAGCTTCGGGTATACTTCAACATTTTTTACCCCTAAGTTTTGTATTGTACAAAAATAAATTTGCCCGGCTATGCAATGTGCCTTTGAATGCTTTAAGCAGGTGTAGCGCGACCTGACGTGAGTGCATGGTGAACTGTTGGGTGGAGATTCTGTCAACCGCTACCGTTTTCGTTTAGATCAGAAGAGGCACGGGCAAAAATTCATGGCGCATCTCAGATTCAGAGTAAAGAACAAAAATTTATTCATATAGTAAAAATTTAACTTCTCTAGTGGAGTGGGCTGTTCTAGCTTCGTTCAAAACATATCAGTCGATGAAAGACCGAAGATGTATATGTAGTCTCGCGACTACATTTAATCAAGGAAATGGGCATAAACAGTTAAGCAGAATCGAAAAGAGCGGCAAACAATAAAAAAATTGTCCTTCAAAGTTTCACATTGCACTATATGTTCATCAATTCATCAAAATGCGACCTGCGTCTAGAAAATTCAGTCTCAAAATCTTCCTGCACGGCTTGTGCACATAAGGACTTGACCTCTCGGTCTTCTCTGTCATCTTCCTGGTATAATTAATTGAGAAGAAGAATTCTGAGAAATGTTCCAAATATCAAAGAAGCGGACCTAATAACATAGCTGTTGTCAATTCCTTTCGGGTAACTCAGTGTTGAATTCTGAAATGCTGACTGAATCAGGATCTTAAGTACTTCGAGAACATTTGTGTGTATAGTAGGTGCACGGCAGCTTTTTCGAAAAAAAAAGAAGCTTGTCCAATAGGGCAACAAGCTCTGGTTTCGGATAATGCAGTCCACTAGAATATTGTCCTCGTAGAAGAGCGTACTACATGGGTCTGCTTCTTTCGCTAGTTTCAAGAAGAATAGCGCAAGCGTCACACCCGAAGTTGATTAACTAAACGATATATCCAGCAGCGTAAGGTAAACCGGAATATGTGACAGTGGGAAATGGGATGGTAGGAGATGCCATCACTTCCTTCAGTGCCTTGATTTTGCTCTCAGATGAAACGTCCGTCTTGGCAATGTAGTCATGTGCCGCTAGCTGTTACGGCTCTCGCATCTAGCATATGTCATTCCCTTTCGCACATTAACCTTACTTTCCCGAAGAGAGCCTCAATGGGTCGCTATATAGGGCTTGAAATGAGTCTTCAGTGAGAGTGTCCTTCTTTAACGCTTTAGAAGTTTCTTGCATACTTTCGATATAGCAGGTGAACTCATTTGTAAGTCACTGCATCGAGTATCACCTTCATCATTTATTGGCCTCTTTTTACCACTTCGAGCACAAGTGGTGTCATGAATATCAAACCATTTTTATTGCTTTCATAACAAGCTTAATATCATGTAAAAATTTCATTAAAACAATGTTTATTTGCAAAATTAAAATAATGTTTATAATATCACACATTGGCTAATATATGAATTGTAATAACATTTAAAACTCAACCCTACAACATTTACTTTGACTGTTATACTAATACTTTATATCATGCAAGCATTTTGCAATTTACATTACATTTTTATTAAATTATTTTCATCTTCGGTGTTACATGAATGGTTTCGCATCTAGCGCTAAAGACGGTTTTGCTGTAACAGACGAGTTGCTGTCATGTTAGCCTTGAAGAAGCTTCGATGTGATCACTTCTCATTGTTTTTATTTTTTTTGTTCCTATTCTTGTAGAGGGTTTGGAAAAATTCGGATTAAAATGGACAAAAGTAGCTACCATGCCGCAATGTATGGCATGCTTGTCGAACGTTTGCTGAACGACAGTGTTTTTTATATCTGTTCACGTGCGTAGCACGTTGATGACATGCCGCTGCAGCATCTACCTTCTGTGTTCTTTAATTTCGGGGCTGTATTCACCACGAAACTCGCGAGCGACAGCGCGAAACCAGGCAAAAGCCACCCGCCGCCGCTGAAGCAGACGCGGAGCGGACAGTGAGCAGGTTGCGCCCCTTGCGATGGCGGAGAGCGCAACTCAAGGAGAAAAGTTCCCATTGTTCCCGCGGCGATTGAGAAGGCCGTAAGAAAGAGCGCGCGCTCTCTCCCGAGACCGGCCGTGCACTGTGTAATTAATTATAATTGCAACAACGCTAGAAGCAATCCCCTCCCCAAAACGCGCACATACGTACACACATGCCGTCCTACCACAGATCATACTTAAGTGAAATAATGGACAGAGCTATAAAGGAATGTTCAGTTTCTTGAAGGGGAATATAATTGTCTCCTTCCTTAAATAAGGGTAAGCTTTAAAGGAGAATGATCTTCTCTTGACCGCCGCTCTCCTTACTTCTGCAGAACAAATATTCATGCCCGATGTCGCGATCAAAAGTTGTTGTGTCAGTCGCGAGACTACATACTCTTTCAGCCGATTGATATTGTTCTGAATGTAACATATTCAGAACTTAGTGAAAAGTTCACTGCATTGCGCAGCCGCAATTTCAACAAATTTTTGCTCTTTAACCTCAATCTGTGAAGCGCCAGGAATGATTGTTGATGCCGCTTTTTAGCTAGCTAAATAAAACGGCATCAATTGAGATTCCAGGATATTATTTGAACTTCAGAAGCCAAGCAAACGCTTTGAGGATGTAATTTAACACACTGCACATGACATATAAATTTTGTGTTTGCACAAAATTTAGAGGCAGAAAGCTGTGATGACAGTAGATCAGGAGGTTCATGCGACCATGCAGTCGCACTGAGAGGAGCGCCTGTGCACAGGATTTATCTGCATTTTATATCATAGATCACAAATCTCACAACGCTGGCTGCGCAGTGTTTGTATGAACTATAAATATTGAAATGTAAGGACTTGCAGGTTGCAAGTGATGCGGGTGGGGCATGGAGTGGGGGTGCGTGCTTTCCTTGCTCATGAACTGCGCTAGCTGAAGCGGAGTGGTGAGGTAGTAGAGACCCTACCGAGATGTGGAAGCAGACCCCATTGGGGAGGCCGTAAGAAGCACGCTTTCCCTCGAGACAAGCCATGACTTGTGTTGCTACGTGGGTAACTGGCTTGGTCTAAATAGAGAGGGCAGTGTATGCACATTTTTTATCTTGATGAAAGCTTGAATAAATTTAATTTGAAAGTTAGCATTCATAGCAAAATTCTCCTACTTTGTCCTCCGTTTTTTACTGCGGTGTTTTCTTGAAGTGAAAGGGAGTGACAGCAGAATAGTGCCTCCATTGCCAGATCAGCTTTCAGTTAATGTGTTACTTTTGTTGCCTTACACAAAAAGATGCTGTATATAAAATTTCTTAGGAGTGATTGAGGTTTTATAAAGTTCAGGTTTACGTGCCAGCCATATTGGTTTATACACTATATATTACAGCCAATGCCAATGCTGCAGGTGAGTTGGCATAGCCCTACCACAGTTCTACTGCAAGAATGAATACACAGAATGGCATGCAATATTCTTGCCATGGCAGCTATGCTGGATGCATTGAAAGCGTATCATATGTGAATGAAGAATTACAAGACTAAAAAAAAAATTTAGAGCAGGCAAGTCTTCTTTGTGCTGTGTATTCCTCCATTCACAATACACTAATTAGCACAGAGCAACTAGCTTTAAGCAATATTCTAGGGATCCTACAGATGGCACCTAATCGTAATTGTGTCGCTAGGCCCACTGCTGGAGTCTGCACAAGGAGTAACACTGACTGGGTGGGCCACTGGTTGCCGATGCAGAGACAGGCCAAAGATAAGAAAACTCATTTATTAATGCAATAGCTTGCAGTCCATATGAACGGGAAAACGTGGTGTTGGCAGGAAATTTCTTGCTTGGTGGAGAGGTCAGGTCATGTATATGACCAAGCGCTGATTGGTTGGCGAGGAGTGTGATTTCACAAGACTGTGCATCTTGATCTCCCCAGATTGGGTGCAATCTGCATTAATTCACAAAAGTTCCATGCCGGTTCTAAAAGTTATGTATTTGACTCTGCCCTTTTTTATGCATTGTGCAAAGTGGTGCAGGCAAACTGTCACCGAGTCAGTGGGTACTTCGAAGAAATAACAGCAGAATCCAAGGCAGTTTGTGTGCATTAAGGCTGTTGCTGTTCCCATCCAAAATGTGTCGCCAGTTGCCTGTCAATTAAAAAGAGTTAACTTTTAAACTCCACAACTTGGGCGTTCTGTTGGCAGGCAGTGGTGGAAGAGTGATTGTCAGACATTTTACTGGCAGGCATGGGTAGACTAACGGGCGAAGGTATAGGCTGACTAGCATTCTTAAAACCAATCGCTACTCTAAGTGGAGGTATCACTGATGCTGATGCGGAGGACACCTTGTCAAAAAGAAATGGGTCTCCGCATGTTGTATCACACACAAAAAAATAATAATAAAGCCCCTCCCGTCTACTACACATCCACACTGACTGGCTACATATGACCACCATAGTCATCTAGCACATGGAAAGTGTGGCAGGAAACACTTTTACTGAAAAAAGCATGACTACACAGTAGTCTGCAATGGAACAAGTCGAGCAGATATTTACACGAGAAGGAGACTTGCGGGGAGGCTGGTGCAGATGGCACAAAACCGCACTGACAAATTGTACTTGAGTATGCTCTCAACTGGTGTAGAAAGCACAACCTAATGGAGCCCTCTGGCCAAATTTACAGGTGTGCTGGTCGAGTCGTATGTCCAAGAACAGTGGCTGGTTCATAGTCACCTTCAATGCTGTCCATGTCTACTGTAGCAGAAAAACAACTCAAAGTCCAGAACCTACTATAAGTGGTAAAAATTTTTGAAAGTACAGCAATGAGCATGTCAAGCTGAAATGACAGAAACCTACAGCAAGCAACGTTGCTCGAATGCTGGCGCATTCTATTCTTACGGTGACTTAAGAATTCCCATAATTTTTCGTCATGGCAGAAAATGAAGAGCTTTTATGTAGGACAGAGTACATGCTTTGTATGCTGTGCGTTGACTACGGAAGTCCTCCATTCCTTGTGGGGAACATTTCAAGATTTCAGATTATATGCACGAAGCCTAGCCCCTTCACATGCTGACAGCTTGCGCCCTTTCAGGCCACATGTAAATCAACTGCTCCGGGTAACTGGCGTCACACATTCCTTGGCTTCATTCTTGTCCAGCTGGTGACAGGTGAAGGCCTCAGTAGCTCTCCTTTGCTCAGAAGCCTAAATTTGTGGAACTGGCTCTAGGACTTTTTTTGAGAAGTCCAATTTTTCGTGTGGCAGTTTGCTAGCTTGCAGATGAGAACATGAAAAATGCAGATGTTCAACAGGCTACCTTCATATAGTGCATGTGATGCAGCAGATTCTAACATTTACCATTCTATGCGATAGCTTTAAAGGCCTCGTTACCCAGAAAATCCTGCGGTAGCATTGTGAACAAAAAATTGCAGTCATGGTGCTAGCAGGTTGTACTAGCTGGCAGCTGACATGGCCGAGCACAGATACTTCTATGGTTAGTGCAACTTAACAAGATCACTTATCAGAGAGGTGGGAGGAGCTGCCAACTCTGGTTGCTCATTTGGGGTGGGAAGGTGGAATAAGAATCAACCTTCCACTGTTGGATGCCAAGTCAGGCACGCTTATACGGCTTGGTTAAAGCGGGGGTTTACATGTTGAATGTTTGCTTACATCCGGTAGATGGATGAGGTGATAGTTTAGTACTGTATGCTAATAAGAATGTGATATATTAGAGGCACAGACCAAGAGACTGGTAAATAAGCGAGGACTACATGTATGCAAATTAACTGTAAGGGGAGCTGCAGACGCTATATAGTCATATGCTTAAAGAAAGAGCTTAAGTGTCCCCAGAATTTGCTATCTTCTACACAGTATCAGAGATAAATTTGTTCTAGAAAAATGCGCCAAGAGACAATTCCATCTAAATTTTGCTTTTAGTTGGAAATGAGTGTGTGGCTCTTTCTGGCTATGATGATGTTTCGCCAGCAGCAGAAAAAAACAAAACAAAAAAAATTGCAAGAGTTCAACGCTGCTGAACCAAATATTCAGCGAAAGCATTAACTGCAGGTGACCGAGCGTTCTTCTTCTTCTCTTTTCCTTCTTCCTCAGCCCACATATAAAGCCCCGCTTTAACCAAGCCGTATGAACGTGCCTATGTGGCCTATAGGGGTAACGTGAATGCCAGGGTCCCAGCAGGCTGATTCTGACATAACCGTCCCATGTGAAACGAGAGACCCAAGTTGGCAGCGCCTGCCGGCCGCTTGAGTTGGTAGCCCAGCTCTCACCCTAGTGTCACGTGGGTAAGACATGGTTACCGGCTGCGCTACGTTGAAGGCTCGAAACCTAGAGTAGTGTTGCTTTCGCAATAAAACTCATAAATTGGATTTGAAAATTTCCTTGACACTCAATTCAAGATTATGCCACCAAACTGATGACTCCACAATCACCATATGAAAGTGAAGGGTGATGTAGCCTAGCCTCAAAGGCGTGCAAATAACGTTTTCTTCTTGTGGCCCACCTAGGCCACTGCTTTGCTAATAAAGGGCCGCAAATGGGCTTTATAGCATGATACAGATTTAAATTTGAAAGTGGGACAGTATGAGGCCCTTTCCACAGTCATTTCATCCCCCCCCCCCCAAAAAAAAAAAGAAAAAAAAAATTGTCCACTATCGTGAGGAACTCTGCACGTGAGGCAGATGCTCGAGCCACTAGGTCATCACTGTGCACTTCAGTTTGCTTACAGGAATGGCCAGCAATGGTGACAACTGTATTTCATATGTATAGCTTATAAAACCCTTGTCTAGGAGAATATGCACCCATCAATGTAGGGCTCTGAAACAAAGAACTGCTTATTTATGCTGTTGATTAAACTACTAGACAGTGCTGAGGATCAGAATTCTGAATGGTCCATAAAAAGACCATTGTGTTGTATAGTCCAGAATGAGATCTCATTACTTCAGGACCTTGATCACACCATGCATCAAATTGTGTATTCTGCAGAACAGCGGGCGTTCTCGTTACAGTTGCCATTTTTGTTGGCAAGTAAGTGATGATCACATCAATACTAATTCCGTTATTGAAGTCGTACCTAAGTTTGAAACTGCCACAGTCGAACAGACAAAAATGCAGACTGCTATTAGGTGTGCAGCATCCCATGAAATATTCCAAGTTTCTTAAAGTATCCTATTTCACCTAGCTGGGTATGTGGGTTGGGCAACTACAGCTAATCCATCTTTAGTAGGAGGTAGAAGGTTGAGTGTGGTTGTGCATCGAGCGACGCCTATGCCAAGAACAAGGAACGTTGGGTCAAAGTGTTAAAAAGTGCTTCACTACATGATCAGCTTCGGGCTGTCCAGGAGGCCCGTGCGGCGGCGGAGAGCTTCGGGCTCTCTGTGCCGACGTGGGAGCTGCCCTCTACACCTGGTGCCTAGCCGAGTGTCCTCCAGGACCCCTATTGGGTGGAAAAAGTTTAACCAAACCAAACCAATCTTTAGTAGGCAACATTAAGGATGGATACAGTGAGTTTAATTATAATGACAAGCCACAGCCAATACCTACCATGTTAGTGACTTTTGTTTCAAAACTTGCGCTTATATATTAAATATGTGGCAGCCGTTTACTACGCTACATACCAGGCTTTGCACGCTGTATCAAGCATACTGAACCTGTGCTTTTTCGATCCTGTAAGTACAGTTTTTATATGGACAGAACCAATGTAACCATAATAGAGTTGAACGTTGAGCTAGTTGGTCACGCATCTCTTGGAAGAAGGCAGCAGAGCAGGTAACAACACAAAACATAAGAAGCACAAACAAACACAAGGACAATGCTGCACTGACAACTACATTGACTAGAACCCGCATATCTTCTCCGTCGGAAGTGTGCCGTCTGCCGCCGGCGAGCTGGTCGTTTCAGCGATGACAGGAGAGAGGGCGCTGTGTGCAGGAGGAGCGCAGTGAGCGCGGAGCAGACAGCTAGGTGAACCGCCTTCGTCACCGCTAGTTCAATCGGACTCCGAAGGCGCGTAGCAAGAAATTGTGTCGCTTTAGCTCCCACACGATTGTCTAAATGTATTAAAACGGTTATGTTCATGAACAAAACAACTAGTTCCCTATAAAATAAGCGGCCGTCGTCAGGGAACGCCAATACAAATACAGGCAATGTAAGATACAGATTGCCGACGAACTGACAAGCAACGGCAAGAAAGATATATTTCCTGAACGTATTGGGTGCTTTATTTCTCGAACACTAGCGGGAGGTTCAATGACGAATGTCTAACGTATTTCTATGATCACGTAAATTTTCAATATTGGATGCACCGGTTTATGCGGGCTAGACTGAAGTCTTCCATCAACGCTCGCACGTACTGAAAACGCAGTGAATGGTGTTTTAGGCTAGGCTAGCGTACTTTTTGCGCCACATGTAAATAGAGGTATGCGAAGGTTGCTTGAAGACAGAAATTATGCCAGCGCTTACTGATGACTTTATTTAAATGTGGACGAATACATATGAACTGGCAGTCCTATCTCAAAACGAAATGAATAAATGAGAGCACATAGCAATGAACGAAACCACATAATGGACGACGTGAAAAAAAAAAATCGCGACTCAGTGCAAGAATATGGTACAAACGTATAAAACTGTACAGAACTATCATCACCATCATCATCATCAGCCTGATTATACCCACTGCAGGGCGAAGGCCTCTCCCATATTTCTCCACTTAACCCGGTTCTGTGCTAGCTGCATCCACTTGACCCCTGCGAACTGCTTAACCTCATCCGCCCACCTAACTTTCTGCCGCCCCCTGCTACGCTTTCCTTCCCTTGGAATCTAGTTTGTTACCCTCAGCGACCATCGGTTATCCTCTCTTCGCACTACATGTCCTGCCAATGTCCATCTCTTCTTAATTTCCACTAGAATGTCGGTAACGAGTTATTTCTCTGACCCACTCTGCACGCTTTCTATCTCTTTCTATCTCGTACAAAACTATATGAGAATATTAATGAACTGTACTAGGCCGTGAATAAATTAAGCTGCTAAATTTGAAAACACACAAGAGAAAGGCAGAATGATTAAAGTCCTCAAACACGATTACTTGCACCTCCTCAGCTTTAGGTGCTTTACCTGCTCTGCTTTAGAGGTCTGCTCTTGGTTTAGCGACTTGGCATAAAAACGCAATCGCATGAGGACGTAAAACTTCACTATGTTAAGTGTCATTTCTTTGTCATGAGTAGGGCAACCAAACTTGGAAAGCTCTGCGCTTTGCAAAAACAAAGCAAATTCACGCATGCTATTTGCGTTAAACTTTCTTGAACTAAAAAAAAAGCAACCGTGAAAGACTCTTCCAGCGTGTGCACGAGCTTTGCAAGCTCCGAGGACGGATAAAGAAGACCTCCGTGGTCGAAGTTTGAGATAAACGGATTTTCTTCTTTTTGTGCCGCGCACGATTTGCTTGAAATGAGATAAGCGGAGCAAGTACTGCATTTTGACTTCTTCATGAACTTTCTAGCGACATAGCCTGCAATATAAGCTATGAGACGGCTAGAACTGTGCCTAGTGACGTATCTGTGGTCATCTGAAGGAAGGGAATTCGAAGTAGCTTCGACGTCCTCGAGCCTTCCCTCGTCAACCAAACGGTCAAGCTCATCAATAGGATTTGAAAGAAGCTGGGTGGGTTTCTTGCTTGTACGGCTAATTCCAAGTAAGGCATTTACAATTTCAGCATTACAATTTCCTGTCTTTCGGGGCTTCGCTAAGTTGTAAGTGTAAAGCCGGCGTGGGATGATCGTTGCAGCCATTAAATTGCCTCACGATACCGAAGAGGTTTTCTAGTTTGTCTTGGCTTAGTCTCGATGTAATAATGTATGTAAAACCGGATTTTGCAGATAAGTAGTCAACGAGGTCGACTGTGAACTGCAAAGTTACCCGAAGGCCTTCCGCGGTGTTGTTGCTTAAGAAACCATGCTTTGAGTCAACCATGCTTTGAGTGTATTTCAAATAGAGAAGGCTGCAGAAAGAGCGCGCAATGAGCAAGAAGAAAGAACGGAAGGAAGGAAAAGAGCATTCAGTAAAAGAGGGGGGGGGGGGGGGGAAAGTCATACGAGACGGACGGAGCTGTTACTGTGCTCTCTGCAAACATGAATTTTCCTGCTTGACCAATCATCGCTCTTCGCTCAACAACGCGCCATAGCACAACAGCCAGAGAAGCAACGCGATGCAACAAAATTCACGCAGGAAACGAGCCGCAGAAGCAGACGCCCCAAGCGTTTCCTCTGCGGCGCGCGCGCTTGTGATGCGCTCCTATAGGGTGCCTCGATACCAACGCCGCCGTACAGGGTGGTGACACCCTTTGGCATGCCCCGCGCCGCCGCTTTCGCCGTGCTCGCCATCTTGAGGCAAGTCGCTTCGGGCCGTTGCTGCGGAGTGTGCGAAGCGGTTGCGCTGTGCGCTGGGTGCTAGGCGATTGAACTTTGTTCAGTCGCGAAAACTAGCGTGCCAGGCTGTTGTGTTCCATTGTGTGCTGGCTCAGTAAAAAAAAAAAAAGGAGCCAGATGTTTTTGTTCTCCATGGGATAAAAGACGGAGAAATGTATGGGACGCGAAAGTGAAGCGTGAAGACTGCGAAGTAAGCCACAATACCTGTGCTTCTTTTATGCATTCATAAATTTTTTTGAGCGAATAGGTGCATTTCAATCGTGTAAAAAGGTCTAGCGCAGACACAGACCACTAGAAAGATGACAAACACACACAAGCGCTTGCGTATGTGCGCGTGCAGTCTTTCTTGCGGTCTGTATCTGTTTATACGAAAGAATTTTAAAAGATATTTTTGCACTCGTCTAACGCAGTTACGCACTTCTGTTTGAAAGGACATTATCTCACGCCGCTTCACCCGTCTGCTTGTAATCACGAGCTTTGTGCGGCTTTTGGCTTCCCCATCTAGCATTGTGCGCAACAGATTTTGGTCTGCCTTCTTCAACCTTTAAGCAGGTCGAAGCATCGCATTGCCTGGCATCGGGAGTAGCGCACTGTGTTTTTTAAGTGTAAATTTTGAATTTTCAGCGTACGTGAGGGCTTATAAACTAAATATAAGGACAATTGTGTCTGCTATGTTGTAGTCACTTGGGGAAATTTAGTGTAACTTTCAGTGAGTGACACTCAACTTTAGTATCATTCGCGTAGTGTCACACAATAATATCTGTTGTTGAGGTTCTGCCTTTGTTTTCATAGCCGCACCAAGAACATGTGGAGAAGGTCGAGCCTGGTATTTGTCAAAGGAATGCACCATTGTGCCCTTTCGATCGCTCCCTTTTACACTCGATCTTGAAAGCTGGTGGTAACCGCCGAGGCTTCAGATTTACACAGATTACATTCCCTCTGTCCTTCTCGGGAAATGATACAATGGAGAGCGACGGATGGCATGCCATCTCACGACAGAGTAGGAAGTGCAACGCAGTGTGTAACAATTATTTTGGTCGCAAAAAAAAGAAAAGAAAACACCCCGTGAGTTGGCCGCGCTGGAATTTGGCAAGTGGGCTTATCGCTAGTGCAACATTTCGCGAAACAGAGATAACAGGTCCTCTGAAGCTGTTCTTTTTTAATTATACACAGGAGCAGTTTTACGCGAGGTTTTTGAGATTTGAAATAATATAAAAAGTTGGGTTCTCGTGAAAATTACGTCGTTTTAAGCATGATTGGCAGCTCGACAAGTCTCAAAGAAACTGCTCTCATGAGCTGGAAGGTGTAGCGGCATCATCTTGTGAAAACGGTCGTGAGGAAGCAAGGTTCTTGCGCAGTACAAAAGTTCATCCCGAATGCAGCTTTTCCTTCCCTGTATAATAATTACGCATCGCGAGGCGATGCGTAATTATTAATACGCAAAATGACTGTTTCGTCGCCTATCATTTCAGCGCCAGTTCGAGGGCAAACACAGTGTGTGGACGGTGGCTCCTCAAGTCAACAGCTGTCCCGACATTGTTTGATTGCGTGTAAAAATTTATCGGAACAAAACGACATCTTCCATTTGAAGAGTCGAGTAAAATCCTCTAAATGCCTTATCGAACAAACCGTTCCGATTCCAGTGATTGATTGCGCGGAATACCCAAAGCTTATGAACAGACTGTTAGAGCGGTTTGGGACGATGCACTTGCGCATTTACTTCAGTTGGCTAAGTCAGCCAGAAAAATCGAATGATAGGTACGGCAGCAAAACTGTAGCTGGTGCCAACTTTTATTAAAAGATGTCTCCTAGGCGTGCATCCAAAATCAGCTTCAAAGTCTTAATGAGGATTGTTTTGGAATAAAATGCCGTGTGCATCAGCATGCGACACGTGTCAAAGGTAGATTTACGCATCGTTTCTACGGTTTACGATGGGCCATTGCAATACAAATTATTTTCGATATACGGCTCCCTGAAACGTACATATGGTTGTTGATCTATAGCAATAGACGCAACTGAATGTTATGTACCTCATAAACTCATTCATGTCCGGCAGTGCAAAATGCATTGCTTTATAAAACCGCCAGTCGTCAAAATAACCGAATTTGAACATCCGAGACGGCGAAAGAGTAAATGCTTACCACCTGCAATTTGATCATTTCCTCTTAAACTACGCATGCTAGCAAGCAGTAGTTGCTTTCATTTTTTTTTCTTCGAGCAAAAAAGCGCTCAGGATTGCGAGTATGTGTGTAAAAACGGTACACAGCCGAACCTGCTAGCGCAAGAGCGTGCTGAATAAGAAATCTAGCCGCGGCTCTATAGCCCGCCGTATCTAAGCTTGCCCCAACATGGCGCCGTCGAAGGCGGTGTCTCCACCCTGTACGGCGGCGCGCTACATCGAGGCACCCTAGCTCCTACGGCTGACAGCGCCACCTACGCTTTTCATCGCTCCGGCGACCACGTCGCTCCCATTGCCGCGCGCCGAAGACGGCACACTTCCCAATTCTAGAACACTATAGTCGCGTTTTTTTTTTGTTTTTTTTTTGTGACATGGTTTATAGGGTCACGAAGAGTCGGACACGACTGAACGCCTGAACTGAACTGATAGTCGCGTTCCGGGGCAGATATTTTCGCCGGCGGCCGGGCGAACGGCCGCTCTTGGGCGCGACCACCGTGAGATGGCAGCACTTGCTGCCGCACCGCGCCGGCTGTAGCTCCGAGTCGTGCGCGCCGACGATACGCAAAAGTATGCTAAAGTTTGTTCCCGTATATAATAAGCGAAATGTCAACATTATCATTCCTGAATCCGTTGCGGCACGGCTGCTCCGGTCCGCTTGCACGCCGCCTCCGTTAAAAAGTGGAGCCGAAGTTAATCATATTTTGCTTTTATTGTTTGAGAATTGGGTTGAGAGTTAGGCAGTATGAGTGGAACATTTACTATAGCACGAAGGAATTTCATAGCACCGTTTCATGTACTGTACCATCGATGCGAAACAAAATACAGGCCTAGCGACGGCTAGGAGGCAGCGCACGGCAGAGCACTGTCGTCCGCCGTGCCAGCGGGCGGCACTGCTTTGGTAAGGTCCCGCCATAAGGTGCTGTAAGCGTTGCGATTTTGCCTACTCTGATAATACAGCTAAAGCAGGAGCTTTTTCGACATTCCGATCAAAACTGGCTCAAACCCTGCTTCAGAGAGACGCGCCTGCAATACGCTGTTGCTACGGCGTCGGATGTATACTCGGAGGCTAGCGACCCTTTACAGCGCATGGGCGCTGCCATATTTGATCATGTGACCCTTCCGCCATCGCTGGCCTTCGGGCCTTCTGGTTTGACGGCTTTCGGGGCGCTAGTACTCGGCTGCACGGTGCGGCGTACCCGCTATCGCTGGGGACAACGAGCTTCTAGACAGCCAAAAAACTTCCTGTGAAGGCTCATTCTGTGCGTAGGTGCTAAAAAATGCTTAATTTAACCACGTATTTCGTTTATTGCATCCTCCTAACTAGCTGCATTGGCTAGAACGTTTCGACAAACCGTCAGCCGTCGACTCTTTTTTTTTTTTATTTTTTTTACCAATTCCCTCTCTTGCGCTCTCAGTGGAAAACATTTTCTGTAAAACAGAATAGATTAAAAACTGATTGTCCCCTCAAACTTTTTTCTTATTCTCTTGCGCAGAGGGCGAACGCATGTTCAGACTGCTGGCTGAGACGCATTATGAATGTTCATTTAACATTGTGCACAATACTTACTGCTCAATATGGACGCGCGTGTAATCCCCGACAATTGATAAGATATAATTTTATCTCCTGTAAGCGTCCTGGCTTCAAAAGACTATTACGCTGCTTGAAGGCCGCATCAGGCGCTCAGCGGCGTTCACCTGCGCTCGGGCGAAGGTGACTGGAAACTGCACCGGAATTCAGAACGTACAGTACGCAGCCCAAGCAAACGGGGATATAAAAAAACCTTATCATGGTAAATGTCATAATTGGCCCGTGCATTAGTTTCATAAAAGCAGCAGTTATTACATGTATTTCGGCAGTACTTGTCTAGTTAAAGTTTGGTTTTGTTTGTGCGCATGCGGTGTTACGTCCCAAAGCGACTCAGGCTATGAGTGGAGGACTGAGGAAATTCCCATCCCCTTGGGGTTCTTTAATGTGCACTGATATCGCACAAAACACGGGCGCCTGGGTTTCTGACTCCAGCGAAAAGCAGCCGCCGAGGCCGAGATTCGATCCCGCATATCCTAGGGAATAGTATCTAATTAAAGTAAACAGATTCACTTACATGCCCACACTAATTTTCCTTCTCTGCGCAATCAATTCGTATAACTGCATAGACATTAATAGCAACGTCAAGGTACCTCTTAACGCCCTGCGAAAAAAACTCGGCAGCAGTGCAAAGACTCAATATCCAATTCCTGAGAAAACGTCAGGGTCGTTCTCGCATTGCCATGGCTACTGCCGGTGCTAAAACGAGCTGGGGCGTGAGGTATAGCCATTCTCTTCAATTCACAGGCACTTTCTTGTCCCAGAAAGGAACATGAACTCGTGATACATCTCCCAGAAAAACGGTTGCCTAGGCCATGATGTGCACCTTATGTAGAAAGCGTCTTCTGTTCTTCCGCCAATAAACAGGATCATTAGCTCTACTTCCTCGCAGAATACTTCAATAATACAGATGACACCTGCATCAAAGCAGCGCGGTTTAAAAGTCAGCTGGTATTCTTACACAAGATACACAGCAGCAGTTAGCACTGCGCGCCGATGCGTTCCGAAGGCTAGCAATGACGGCCGTCCTAGTGGCGCCATCTGTTAGGGAAGAGTTGAATTACTCGCTGTAAACGGTCTATACACCCTAGCAAAAAAGACCAATAGGGAGCGTTATTGGTTCTATAAGAATCATGTGTTGGTTCTGTAGGTATTCTATGTGTTGTATCTGCATTTCTATGGGACTTATACAGAAACTCATAAATCTTATAGACTGGTACATATTTGTCCTATAGGCAATAGTATTGGTTTCATAGGTTTATCTGTGGGTTGTATAAGAAAAGTATCAGACCAGTGCAGAAGCCCATACACCTTATAGGCTGATACATGCTTGTCTTATAGACCACTACATATTGGTTAATGTGTCTGATACATCAGTATGCCTTTGTGTATGGGTCTTACGTGCAGGATCAGTCAGTTGGAGATTTTAGGTCTTTTTCATTGTTTCCTTTTCCATCCCGGACGCATCCCCACGCATTCAAAACTCACGCATTCATTCCGTTTATTGAGTGTTGTCGTAACGTACAATATTAGCCGCAATAACAATTGTGAACGCCGCGACACAGAATATTCTCACTTAATTCTGCGCGAGGTCTCAACAAACTACGTACGGTTGGAGCCGCAAGACGCGCGACGCTGTTGCTACTGGATCACTGAATGGATGGGAAAGCACGCGGATATAGCACGGTTCTGTCGGGGCCCAGCTGAGTCACAATCACCTACATGTGCCGAGCAGGGCGGTGAAATGCATTGAGGCGCGCGTCCAAGCAACTGCAACCGCCGCCGAAGCGAGAGGAGTCGACATCGAGCACGCGACGAGTACGGCTCGAGCTGCCGCCGCGGTAGCGCGATGCCGGCGGTGCTTCGCAGCGGAGAGGTAAGTTTCCTTTCTCTCATTCCTACTCCCGCGCAAGCGTTCCCGTGCTGGCCTCTCTCACCCTCCTTTCCGCTTCTCCTCTGGGCGCGCATGCGCAGCTCCGTAGAGGCATTGGCGCTGTCGCGATCGCTGGTCTAGCTGGCGGGCGGCAGTTCGCAGTTCGGTCGGTGCCCTGTGTTTATAAGTTTTCGCCGTTTTTCGGGGTGCTTCTCGAGGATATCAACGTTCCTGCGCACATTCAGCTTTTGATCAGGTGCGTGTGCATCACTTGCAACTTCGGGCTGACGTTTATACTTTGTCAGTGTATGATGTGGCTTTGCGTTTTAGAATGCCGTTGCCTGCACGCCAACAAAGGAATTTGAATCGCGCGGTGTGATATAACGCAGCGCCGAGTTTGAAAGTTGTCGGCACGATTTCTTGAAAGTATTGATGGAACTTTTTAGCGTTAATCTGTTTTTGAATGTCATGTTCAAGTGGCAGAACCTGTGGTGAGGCGCAAGCAGCTACCTCGGCGTTCAATAATGGCGGCGCGTCCCCTATCTGCCTCCGCATGAATACGCGCGCAATCGCGGTTGCCGGTATATATGTGCGCCGATTTTTTGAAGTCGTGGTGGTGTCGCGCTCATGAAATCGCTTATTTTTCAAGCTGTACCGCATTTTTTTATTTCTTTCAGGTGCCTTAGTATTGGAGACTACGTCATCGGGCCGAAGTCCGCAATCTTGGAATCGAGGGCTACCTGGATGCAGTCAATGTTTGGATTATGTGCCAGTATGCGTTGCCGCTGTCATTGCGGAATAAAATGTGTATACATGCACCTGCTGCGTAACTCATCCCTAGAAAATGGAACATAGCTGCCCTCTCCCTTCAGGTGTCCGCGGAGAGGTAAACACACGCAGGTATTCGATGAGACCAATATTCCATAGGGCCTACAAAACCAATAGGAAGCCTACTGGTTTTGTAAGTCTATCAGATTATTGACAGCTATGGGTGTACTAGCATTACAGACCTATCTGGGTCAAGTGGATGCAGCTAGCACAGAACCGGGTTAAGTGGAGAAATATGGGAGAGGCCTTCGCCCTGCAGTGGGTATAATCAGGCTGATGATGATGATGATGATAGGACCGATAAAACCATAACCTATACGACCAGTAAACAATTGACCTATAAAACCAATACTCCAGCAGACCTGTAAAACCAATAGGCTAGGATACCCATACGACCAATACTCTGGCAGACCGATAAAACCAATATCAATAATCTGATAGGCTATTAGTTTTCTATTGGATTTTTTTGCTAGGGCAAGCGCTGTCGGGCGCAATTTGAGACGCTGCCTATTTTATGCGTTGCTTTTGAAATGCCATTTAGTGTGAAAAGTGCGCGGTTGAATCGGACCTAGGTCGTGTATTTTCTCACTCGGGCGCCGACGCTGCCGACGCCGCCAGTTTTTCGCTGCATGTGGTTCGGCACGGCGGCGGTGCGTCGGCGTTCCGCCGCGCCGCATGAAGTTCGCAGGGAAAGTTCGCTCCATGTGGTTGGCCCTTAAAGGGCCACTGTCCAGGCAAGGCCCTTTTAAGCAAAGAAGCCCAGTGTTTCGATCAGGTACCAGAGATAGTCTGTGCAAAATGCTACAGTGACACGCGCGCCGCAAAGCATCGAAAATACAATTCAAAGCTTTCTCATGCTCTCCTTTGGGAAGCCAGCTTTCCCGTTTCCTGCGCTGGCCCTACGGGCCACAGTAATGACGTACGTACCGCGAACGACGTCCATTGGTCCGTCTCGCTGACTGACGGGAGAAGGATGGGTGTCTACCGCTCGCTGCGCGCTTTTCCCTCGCCACGGCCAGACTGAATCCAGCGGCGCGCGCTCCCTCGGCCGTTTTTTTTTTCGCGCTCGCGGAGTGCCACGCCCCACCTCCCGCCAAACGCGGAGGAGGAAGGGGAATTTGTCTTGCGGAGGCTAGACGACCTCGGGCAGGAGAGTGAAAAACCTTTGTGAGGGAACGGGAGAGAAGCATGACAGAATCGGGTGATTGCGGTGGCTGTAACTGCGTTATTAGTTACTCTTTTCAAAAACATTTTGCGGCCTTGCGTTCTGGGGGCGAAGTCTCACAGTCACCGGGGAAGAAAATATTTTCGACCGGAGGGTGGACAGTGAGTGGGCCTTTAAGGCTAATGTGCGGAAGGGAACGACATGGTAGATGCGAGGGCCGTAACAGGTAGCGGCACTTGACTACATTGTCAAGACGGACATTTCATCTCAGAGCAAAATCATGGCACCTTGCGTCGATGCCAAAAAAAAGTCATTTCTGCTGTTCCGCAATCAGTAAACGAGGAACTGAAGGAAGTGATGGCATCTCCTGCCATCCCATTTCCCACTGTCACATATTCCGGTTTACCTTACATCGCTGAATATATTGGTAAGTTAATCAACCTCGGGTGTGACGCTTGCGCTATTCTTCTTGAAATTAGCGAAAGAAGCAAACAAAATAAAGCGGAGCGCGAGTTTGGGGGAAAAGCGGTTTCCTTCGTCCGGGCTGCTGATAAGGCGAACACCAAATGTGTTAAGCTGAACATCCGGGTGACCCACACGCATCCAAATATACACATGCGCATCTACTTGCAGGGCGCGCCATGAAATGAAATTTTGGTCATATGTCTGCTCCATTTTATTTTGGAGGCACCAGTACACTCTTCTATGAGGACAATATTCTAGTGGACTGCATTATCCGAAACCAGAGCTTGTTGCCCTATTGGACAAGCTTTTTTTTAGAAAGCTGCCGTGCACCCATACTACACACAAATGTTCTCGAAGTACTTAAGATCCTGATTCAATCAGTACTCGAGAATTCAACACTGAGTTGCCCGAAAGGAATTGACAACAGCCATGTTATTAGGTCCGCTTCTTTGATGTTTGAAAATTTTCTCAGAATTCTCTAATTATACCAGGAAAGTGACAGAGAATAACGAGAAGCCAACTCCTTATGTTCACAAGCCGTGCAGAAAGATTTTGAGACTGAATTATTTACCCAAGCATCCTTGGCCGACCATTTACGTGTGGCCGACGTTCGGAAAATGGTCGGCGGCCGACTTAGTCGGCTAGTAAACCGCGGCAAGCGGTCGGCCCGGAGGTGGCCGCCAGCCATTTCGGCAAGTAGTTCGGCTTTGGCCCGACTTCTTGGGCGGACTAAATGCCGGGCACGGCGCCAGGTTAATGGTAAGAGTGCGGCAATGTGTCGGCCCGACTGTTGAGGCGGTACATTGAAAAAAAGTTATGAAGAGCACGACTGCTACTTTTTTTACTTTGCCTGTTACTTGGCTTTGGTTTTTCGCGATGTTATATAATTTGCACTTAGTATGGAACAAAATGATACATGCTATTTAGTGTAATTGTTTTGTTACTTTATTAATGCTATTGTTTGTTTAACTTGTCGCTCACATTTTTAGTGAACCCTAGCTGTTAGTAAAATTATTTACCGAGTTCTGATAAACAGCAAGCCACAAGGTGACCGCGATTTCATGTGTAGGTCATGTCATTATACCGTTTGCTTGTTACGAAGCGCAGCAGTAGGCGATGTAACATCAGTTATATTCTGGCGCACAAGCTCCCGAACACCCCATTTAGCCCGTATCACTCACTGAAATTCGACCGCTATATGGCAGGGCACTTGGGTAGACGCAACTTCGCATTGTAAGGGAGGAAAAGGCCATTGTGTAAAATAAAAGAAGCGGACAGAAGAGAAAAAGCACACGGGGGCAGACATTACGCGTAGGGCACTGGCAAGCCTTGGCCGCGGCGAACGCTCCGGCAGGGAAGCAAAGAGACAAATTCTAAAAACACGACTTCGCAGCTGGAGAAGAGAAATGCGTACATGGAGGGAGACCCGGACGAAACAAACCGACCGCGCGCTCGGACGTTTCGAAGGAAGGGCGGTAAAGAGGGGGGAAATGGTGGGAAGGGCAGGGCAACTGTGTCACCCCCGCAGCTCGAAAGTTGGTGGCGAGCGTTCCTGACTGGGCGAGAGAAGAGATGTGTACACGCCGACTTCGAAGAGAGCATGCAGTTTTGTGGTATATGTATCGCGGGACCGGACAGCTGAACGGGTGGCGCCGCCTCTCGGCGCATCGCTCAATCGCCGGAATGCGCCGATTGCCAGCGCATTGGAGCGTACTATTTGTCATTGGTTTGTGTGGAAATTGGAAATCCTAAGGTTTAGATGACGTTGTGCGTGAATATATCCTCAAGAGAACAGAAAGTTGGGCTAGTTGTGTGAATATGTCCAGTGAAATGAGTCTGGCCAAACAAGGCTGGCGAAATGTGGTGCGTTGTATACTCCTCTGGCAGCTACGCAAACTCGTCGGACGTTTTTAAGTCGATTCATTTCTACGGGTTTCCACAGAAGCATGAGTGGCGGGTGACCTAAGCATGGTTCTTTGAAAGGCAAATGCACGAATCTACGTATTTGGTTACTGTGTGGTCATGGAAAGTGCCGAATTTTTAAAATTCCGCTTGCTACCGGATGCTCTGTGCCTTTGTTCCCCAGGAGTGACGGCACAAGAGTCTCGGAGTCGAAGCCGCACTCCATCTGTAGTCACTTTATTGACAATTGGAAATCGATGTAACCCAACAGCGCAAGTTACAACGCTAGCATTTCCCCGCCTGTGAACAAGAAAACCCCAGCACGGAAAAAGAAAAGGCAGCGCCACCATCGTCGTTCAGGCTGCGTTACGATCTTCAGTGATGGGCAAAGACAATGTTTGTGCAGACACTTTCGCTGACATAGTCAAAGATGATTTACTTTTTTCTCTTAACAGAAAGAGCAGATAGGAGACGAACAGTTCCTATTACCATTATCTTGTCATTTTTCCTCTTTTCGTTTGTCAACCAATGAAAATGCGCTGAGAGCTCTGCGTTGGTACTCTCACAATTTGTTAACATTTGTTTGTGGCATGTCCATTTCGCCTAACAAAATCACTCATTTCACAGCTCAATAAATACCGCATGGTCACAAAATCTGCTATTGGCTTCATATAAAAGTCGAACAAGAAAAAAAAAATACAATTTAATTTATGGAAACGAGCACAAACGTAGCATTTTTTTTCCTTTCGAAGGCCGTGTAGCAGTTTTTTTTTTCGCATTCACGTTGCACCTGACACGGCTTTACGTATTTTCTCAGCAGCGTCCATTTCCTGGCCCGTGTAAATACATGTGTTTATCATCGGCGTTTTAGTGAACGTGAGATTTCCTGATTGTGGCGTAGTATGACAAGACCGTTTTACCTCTCTCAGAAATTGCTTCTGTGGCCAATGTAAACAGATTTAGCAGCAGTCCGGCAAGCTGCAGTGACAAAGTTGTAAAAGGAATGGCTTTCAGTTATCCGGATTCCTTTACGTGTAAATAGAAAACTACATACATGGTCGTGTCCCCTCACAATCATCAGATATCGAGGTCAGCTAGGTATCGGCCCCGCAAATTCGTGGTACGCTGAGAAAGTAGACCACCTTAGCGAACGAGCCATCAGAGGGATTCATTTAACGCTCTCTTAGTTGTCGGTGGCTTATCTTACAACACATCACACACTGTGTGTTTTTTTTCTATTGTATTTAACAGTTTGACAGTATTGGAGTATTGCCTTCAGATGTTCAAGGCAGGTGCGGTCAATCGCATTGAACTTTCTGCGCTGAGAGAACGCTAGCAAGAAATGTATTTTTTTTTTCTTTTCACAACCTCCGCAGCATGTCGGGAGAAAGCCATGTATAGTATAATATTTTCTAAGTCAATTATATGTAGCAGCTCCGACGTGTTCACAAGAGCATTGTCGTATATGTAAAAATGATGCTGAGTGGTATTACTCATTTGGCTTATATAATGATTAAGTTTGATAGTCTTAAGGCCGGGTTCAGTGAGCTATTGTAGCGTAATTGTGCAGGAAGTCCTGGAAGTATATGTGTGTTTGCTATTCCAACCATAAATAGGATCCTACTTTTGTCTTGCTTGTTCATTTTTCTCCTTTTACAGCTCTCGTTGAAGGTTGAAACTGGAATGTCATTTTCTATTATTCTACTCTGAATCGTTTGAGCCTAGCTATTACCAAAAAAGACAGGTGCAGCATCTTTTTAGTTTTACATGAACGCTGACCATTACAACTACCACTACTGTGGCGCCACGGCTACACGGCTCATCGGTATTTGATCTTCAGGCAGGTTTCGACTAGACCTAATATAAGATGGACGCGAAGTGCAGGCGCCATCCCCGTCTTCGAGGTCGCCTTAACAAGTGCCTAACGATGGTATTCTAGCGCATGGCGAAATCACGCCCGCGGCATTTTCGAGTATATAACAGCAATACCATGCGCGGGCGGTTTAAAAAAAAAAAAAAAAAACACGCATGCCCTGCCGAGAACGGCCCTTTTCTTTTTCAAGATTTCCCGGTCAAAAAATACTCCTTGCGATTACGCAAAGCAGCTCAAAGCTCTCAAAGCCACACCGCAAAACGACGGGTAGGGACAGGCTTAAAAACTCCTCGCAGAACGGAAACGACTGCGCCGCTCCGCTGCCTCGGCATTCCGCTGTTTCGGCACTCCGCCGCGGGCGGCGCTGTTCCACCGAGGTGGAACAGCGCCGTTAAGTCGGGCCTGATGATTTTCAATGGCTCAACTGATCAGGGTCTTAAAATACAAGGCCTTGAAATACCTAGAGTAGCAGAATATTGCCGCAATATCGTACTGGCGCCGCCATGTGGCGAGCTCGGGAGACTGGCACGCGTTCGTCTTCTTCGCTCTCGGTGCTCGCCCGCCAGTCGGTTCCGTGCCTGATCTTGCCGGTGCTTTTACTTAATCCTAAGTAAACCTGCTGAACCAGTTTCACTGGCTTCTGTGACATTTTTGGTGGAGCTTCTGGGTAGATCCCATGTACGAAGAGCCTCTGGCTGCCCCCTACGCCCATCTACACACCGTGGACACGACACCTGTGCACAAGGCGAGCCGTCGCTTGAGAGGCTTAGCACCCGAGTGTGGTCCTCTTGTTTCCCCACCGCGAACCACGATGACTACAGCGGCAATTCAGACCACCACTCAGTTTCCCGTGAGTGCCCAGCAGCTGATCTGCCATACTCCACGTATGCCCACGCCGTTTCATGGCGACAAGTTCGAAGACGTTGAGGACTGGCTGACCAGCTACGACCGGGTCGCTGTGTTTAATGCGTGGGACGAGGAGCGAAAATTGCAGAATGTTTATTTCGCACTAGAAGACGCCGCCAAGATGTGGTTCGAAAACCATGAGGCTACCATTTCCACCTGGCAGGATTTCCGGCGGCAGCTGCTCGCAACATTCGGCAACGATGCAAGAAAAGAGATGGCCGAACTCGCTCTATAGTTCCGAGCACAGCGGCCTAATGAAAGCGTCGCCATGTTTGAGGAAGAAATGACTCGGCTTTTCAACCGGACGGACCCGTCCATGTCGGAGGTAAAGAAGGTGCGCTACCTTATGCAAGGCGTCAAGGAGCAGCTGTTTGTTGGCCTTGCACGTGATCCTCCACGTACTGTTGCTGATTTTACGAGAGAAGCAACAAGCATCGAGCGTGCCTTGAATCAGAGATTTGTACATTTCGATCGCTCTGCGAACATTGCTGCTGTAGACTTCCGCTTGCCAATGGCCGGAAACGACAGGGAAGCCCTTCGCGAGCTTATCCGAAGCATCGTGCGCGAAGAGCTGCAAAAGCTGCCCTCTCTCGAACAACATCCACGTGTTGGGGGCATCTCGGATATTGTGCGCGAAGAGCTCCGCCAAGCAGTGCCATCAGTACCATTACACCAGCTGCCTGCGCCACAGATCATGACGTACAGCGA
Source organism: Amblyomma maculatum (assembly GCF_055883805.1). Lineage (NCBI taxonomy): Eukaryota > Metazoa > Arthropoda > Arachnida > Ixodida > Ixodidae > Amblyomma > Amblyomma maculatum. Next base: position 4,681,172 of record NW_028146740.1, on the reverse strand, counting down.
CGTGTTGCGTACACCTGCGCCTGAACAATTGGCACCCAGCAACCCTGCTCCTTCCGCACGTCCTCCACCGCAATATCCAGTTTCGACTGGTGTACCTGAACCTCGACCACCCGTTCGCAAAGCACACGCGTGGCGCACGCCGAACAATCTGCCTTTGTGCTTCCACTGCGGCGAAGCCGGTCGCGTTCTGCGCCACTGCCCGTACCGTCGGATGGGCTTGCGCGGATTTTCCCCGGATGCCCCTCGGCCGCGCTATGGCGAACGACCTCGGGATATTGACCAATACCTCAGCGACCACGTCCCACCTGCGTCCCTCCAGCGACGCCAGTCCAGGTCACCACCGCCGAGACAGTTTTCCACCAGCCGCCGTTCTTTCCTCAGGCAGTCCCCAAGTCCGCACCGGGAAAACTGAAGACGGCGACCCTCGGGGGTAGGGCCGCCGTCGATGGACACTACGACCAACATCCTCCGCTCACCGATTCGATCACACAGACCGACCTACGACCCTTCGCTCCGACCAACAGTCCGACCACTTTTCGACGATCGCCGAAGTTTTCTTCCGACGCCCCCAATCGACGCACCGCACGACCAACGAGTCCGACGACCTCCCGACGATCACAGAAGCTTACCTTCGACGCCGTAATTCGACGCAACGAACGACCCGTCAGCGCGACGATCCCTGACACGCCGCACTTTGTCGACGGTGAGCTACATTCCGCCGAAATACCGATCGTCGTTGATAACCACAACACGACTGCCCTTGTAGATACCGGCGCTGATTTTTGCGTTATGAGTCATGGCCTTGCTACCATTCTGCGAAAAGTCCTGACTCCTTGGCACGGAGCCCCGATAAAGACAGCTGGAGGGCACGTGGTAACGCCGCTCGGAGTGTGCACCGCTCGCATCGAGATTCACCACGTAACTTTCTCGTGCTGCTTTGTTGTGCTAGCAGAGTGCTCCAAGGACCTGATTCTCGTCCTTGATTTTCTTAGAGAAAACGAAGCAATCATCGACCTCCGTGACTTCATGGTGACGTTTTCCACTCACCGCGCAATTTCCGACGAGTACAGACAGCACAACGACGACTACACAGACAGGCCAGTTTTCCGAGTGTGCGACGACCATGTCACTCTACCTCCACGCACCAGCTTGTTTGTTACAGTGCAGTGCGACAACCCTCCCGTCTTGCAAGGCCTCGCGGAAACGAACGTGAATTTATTGTTGAGCCTACAAGTCTGCGTCGCTCGGGGGATCTTTGTCTTGAGAAATAAACGAACTGAACTGCTTTTAACGAACTTTAGTGCCGAATACCGCCATTTACCGCAAGGTACAGCTATCGCTTATTTTGACGAAGTCAGTGCGCCATCCGCCCATTGCGCCCTTTCGCTAGCCAACGAGAACCCTCCCGAGAGCACTGGACATACTGTTCAAACTGACGTGAACTTGTCTCTTACCCAGAAACGCCGCCTTCAAGCAATTCTGGACACTTACCGTGACTGCTTTGCCGTCACTTCCAAAGTGAAGCAGACGTCAGTAACCAAACATCGAATTATAGTTGATCCCACCGAGCGCCCTATCCGCCAACACCCCTACCGAGTATCGCCGAAAGAACGAGAGGCTATTCGGGCGCAAGTTGATGAAATGCTCCGCGATGATGTCATCCAGCCGTCCACAAGTCCATGGGCCTCACCAGTTGTGCTGGTCGCTAAAAAGGACGGAGCACTCAGATTCTGCGTCGACTATAGGAGGCTTAACAAAATTACGAAAAAGGACGTCTACCCATTGCCTCGAATCGATGACTCGTTCGACCGACTTCGCCACGCCCGATACTTTTCATCGCTCGATCTACGCAGCGGGTACTGGCAGATCGAAGTCGATGAACGTGATCGAGAGAAAACCGCATTCATTACTCCTGACGGACTGTACGAATTTAAGGTGCTTCCATTCGGTTTGTGTTCCGCTCCCGCAACCTTTCAAAGAATGATGGACACTATCCTAGCCGGCCTGAAATGGCAGACGTGCCTCGTCTACCTTGACGACGTTGTCATTTTCTCTGCGACTTACGAAGAGCACCTCAAACGATTGACGGCCGTGCTAAATGCCATCCGCGGGGCCGGACTCTCACTAAAACCAGAAAAATGCCATTTGGCATTCCAACAGCTCAAGTTCCTGGGTCACGTCGTGAGTGCTGAGGGAATTAGCCCTGATCCAGAGAAGACGGCTGCCGTAGCTGCTTTCCCGACCCCCACTGATAAAAGTTCCGTGCGTCGGTTTTTGGGCCTCTGTGCATATTACAGGAGATTTGTGCACGACTTCTCCCGAATAGCGGAACCATTGACTCGTCTAACAAAGGACGACCAGCCTTTCATCTGGGCCGACGAGCAGCAAAGGGCCTTCGAGGAGCTTCGCAAGCGCCTTCAAACAACGCCCGTACTTGGCCACTTCGACGAGGAGGCCGACACAGAATTGCATACCGACGTCAGTAACGTTGGCCTCGGTGCAGTTCTCGTTCAGTGGCAAGAAGGCGTTGAGCGAGTGATTGCTTACGCCAGCCGCACCCTGTCTCGTTCCGAAGCGAATTATTCTACTACCGAAAAGGAGTGCCTTGCAGTTGTGTGGGCGGTAACAAAATTTCGTCCGTATTTGGACGGTCGGCCGTTTAGAGTGGTCAGCGACCACCACTCACTCTGTTGGTTAGCGAACCTTAAAGATCCTTCAGGCAGGTTAGCCCGCTGGAGTCTCCGCTTACAGGAGTTCGACGTCACTATTGTGTACAAGTCCGGCAAGAAACACAGTGACGCTGACTGCCTATCCCGAAAACCTATCCCGTGCTCTTCAAGTGAAACAGATGACTCTGTCTTTCTCGGCGCTCTCTCGACGCCAGATCTTGCTCAACAGCAGCGAGACGACACCGAACTGCGGCCCCTCATCGATTACCTCGAAGGAACCGCCTCATCGCCTCCTCGCCTTTTCACGCGTGGCCTGTCGTCATTCTGCTTGCGTGACGGCGTCCTCTACAAGAAAAACTACGCTTCCACAGACATTCAGTATCTGCTGGTTGTCCCAACGCCGCTCCGTACCGACGTTTTGCAGGCATGCCACGTCGAGCTTTCTGCCGGACATCTCGGTTTTTCGCGCACCTTGGCACGAGTACGACAAAAGTACTACTGGCCCAAGCTTGCCGCTATGGTTCAGCGCTATGTTAGGTCGTGCCGTGATTGCCAACGTCGGAAGATACCACCTGTCAAGCCGGCCGGCATGCTGCAGCCTATTGTTCCTCCGCGAATACCTTTTCACCAAGTCGGTATGGACTTGCTCGGGCCATTTCCTACGTCATCATTGGGCAACAGGTACATTATAGTCGCCACAGATTATCTAACCCGCTATTGTGAGACGAAAGCTCTTCCCAGCGGCACGTCTACTGATATTGCGAACTTTTTCATCTTTAATCTGGTCCTTCGTCACGGTGCCCCTGCGATCGTTTTAACTGACAGAGGCACGGCATTTACTTCAGCTCTAATCCAGGAAGTGATGCGGCTCAGTGGCACTTGTCATCGCAGAACGACAGCTTACCACCCTCAGACGAATGGCCTTACTGAGCGACTCAATAAGACCATCGCCGATATGCTTTCTATGTACGTCAACGAAGATCATAATAACTGGGACCAAATACTACCGTATGCAACATTTGCTTATAACACCGCCGTCCAGGAAACGACCCGCTTTACACCGTTTCGTTTGGTGTACGGTCGCGAAGCTGTTACCATGCTGGATGCAATGCTACTGCCAGAT